>NC_092791.1:27950849-27977114 GCF_047496795.1 Chiloscyllium punctatum | reverse complement strand
AGATTGCCCCAGTGGTACCATCTTTGCTGAAATTGTTCCAAGTTAAACTTTGGACAGATGTTTCCATGGATCCACAGGACACCTGGTAGGAGACTGCATTTCGAGAGCTTGCGCGACACTGACAAGAAAAGTCAAGTGGATGTTTCTGCTCACCCTGCCGTCTTCCAAATCACATTCTCCCCAGCCTCAAAACGTAGCAGCTCAACAGAAACAGAGACCAACGGTACCAAAAGCACTGGTGCATGACAACAAGGTAATAGCATTTGTCAGCAAGTCATTGTGCAGCCTCACAGTGGGTTCTTACACAAGACAAGACCAAGGCTTTTTATAGTCACTGAGCCTAAAGATCAAAAGTTTGTGAAAAGATTTGTAGCTCGGGTGCTCGTTGTTGTGGTTGTGTTCGCCGAGCTGGGAATTTGTGTTGCAGACGTTTCGTCCCTAGTCTAGGTGACATCCTCAGTGCTTGGGGGCCTCCTGTGAAGCGCTTCTGTGATCTTCCCTCTGGAGGAAAGCACTGAGGATGTCCCCTAGACAGGGGACGAAACATCTGCAACACAAATTCCCAGCTCGGCGAACACAACCACAACAATGAGCCTAAAGATGCTCACAGCTGTTCATCAAGCAACTTCAAAACTTTATTACTGGAGGAGGTTATGGGAGAGCAGGAGAGGGAGGGAAAGAGAGACTGGGACAAAGTAGATTGAAAGAACAGAGGAATTAAAGTCTGAAACAAAAACAGAGGGATGAGGTGCCAGTAATTACATCAAAACTCTCTGGAGGAAGCTACAATTTAAACTGTTTTTTTGCCAAAAATAAAAAGATGCTGTTGGTTTATAATCTTTTCTTGAGCTGAGTGCAAGTAAGGACTTTCGGTTTCAGTTCAAAACTCATTTATTAGATATGAAACAAGGGTCTGCAAAGGCATTACGGTTGTAGACAGCACGGTGGCCATAATGTCATTCACACCACTGCTGGCTCCACCCCTGGACATAATCAAGTCCCTTCCCCACGTGACAATGGAAATCCCCAATGTATCTTTCACCCTGAAATACTCGAGGTGAAGTTTCAAAGTCCTGAGTCATTGCAAAGTATATTTGCCACTGAAAAATAAAAAAAGGAACAGAATTCTAAAAAGCTCAGCCAAAGACTGGCCACAGCTCAACTGCAAGATCTACATGTGCACAAGTAAGTATAGAAGTAAAGGACTTGCAGTTACATAGCAACTTTCACAAACACCAGAAATCTCAAAATGCTTTACAGCCAATTACAAACTCTATTTTTTTTGAAGAGTACTCACAGTTTTAAAAAAGGGCAGCCAATTTGAGCACAGGAAGCTCCCACAAACAGCAACCTGATAATGACTGGATTACTTGATTGTGCTACGGAGGAATAAATATTTCTTGGAACTCTGCATAGAACTCATTGTACTCCTTCAACAGTGCCCTGGGATCTTTCATATCCACCTATCTCCTCAGGGAAAAGACAGCATATTTGACGGTACAGCACTGCAGTGGAGCATTGGCCTCGAGGTTTGTGCTTAACCTTGAATGTGAGATGTAAACCTAGGGCCTTCTGAATCAGGGATACGGCTGCTACCTACTAAGCCATGAGGGTATATTCTTGGTAGCATAATGAAATCTCCAACAGAGAAAGATTATTTCCCCTTTCATCACCATGGCATTTAATGGGTAAAGTAAGCTGACGGGAATAGAAACTTTGAGTCAAGCAAGAGTGTGAAAGAACATTCATTAATATAGCACCTTTCACAACCTCAGGATGCACCAAAGCACTTTACAGCCAGTGAAAGCACTTATGAAACAAACAGTCCCTGCTTTAAATGTCGAAAACACAGCTATCTCCTACAAACAGCAATGCAGTCATGACCAGATAACCTAGGAGAAAGCGAGGACTGAGGATTCTGGAGATCAGAGTCAAAAGAGTGTGGTGCTCAAGAAGCACGGCCAGTCAGGCAGCATCCGAGGAGCAGGAGAGTCGGCGTTTCCAGCACAAGCTCTTCATGCTCAAAAAGCTCCTCATTCCTGGTGAAGAGCTCATGCTTGAAACGTTGACTCTCCTGCACCTCGGATGACCAGATAGCCTGCTGAGCGAAGTTAATGGGGAAGGTATTAAATTTGCCCATGGCTCTCTTTCTGCTCCTTGTTCTTCTTTAAAAATAGATCCATAGGAATTTCGTACGTCCACCCAAGGAGGAAGGCCGGACACTGGCCCAATGGGTCATCTGAACATCAGCACCTTGAACAGCTCCCTCAGCGCAGCACAGTGCTGGAGTCGGAGCTTTGATTTTGCACTCCGAGTGGGACATGAGCCCACAACCTTCGGATTCAGAGTGTCACCGACTGAAAGATAGCTGCCGCCTCCAAGATTATCAGGTGAACCAGCTGTGCACCCAAAATAACAACTGACAAATGGAAATGTAAAAGCTAAAAGCAGGTTGGAAGAGCACACAGTTGGAGGTTCAGCCTTTGGCGTACATACCAGGGGCTATCACAAGGATGGATAAGATCACTGGCACTCTCCCTCACCTCAAGTTACTTCCTAAAGCAGCTAGTTCAGCCAAGGCCCATAATGCACCAGTCTCTCTGCAACTACACCAGGAGGGTCACATCTCGTCCCAGAGGCCAAGTCCCACAATGCACCAGTCTCTCTCTGCAGCTACACCAGGGGTCAGATCTCGTCCCAGACGCTTTAGTACGTAATCCAGGCCAAGACGTCAATGCGGCAGTGTCAGAGATGCTAACTTTCAGGCAAGGTATTAAAGCAAGGCCCCTACCTGCCTCCCACAACTGCTCTCCTGGGCACGTCTCCCTGGGGTCCAGGCTGGTGTCAATCCCTCGACCATCAGACCTGATCAATTTATCCTTAGGATTGTCTGTGGGATTGTACGGTGTGTAAATGGGTTGCTGGAGTGGGAACTGAACCTGCAACCTATAGCGGTGTGTCAGAGGCCTGTACCTAACCACATTGCAGTGCTTTGGCAGCCATTTTAAAGTGGATCCCAGCCTACAATACACACAATAGTGTCACCACCTCATCGTGGATGGCTCTGTGCTGTTTCTCATTACTCTGGCGATATCGCACTGACCTAATGTCGACACCAGGGGATTAACCAATGCCAATTCCTCAGTGCCAACTTCATCATTGTTTAAGCAATGGAACCCACTCCCTTAAAAACCACCCTCAGCGAGGATCCCGATTATAGAGAGTGGCGTGCAGAATGTACAAGGACACACAAGGTAGAAGTCGCCATTGTCCCAGACGGCTACTCTCTCATGAGGGTGGTTTGAACCGGAGGGTCTCAGGCAGACGGGGGGGGCAAGTTGAGGGCAGGACCTTCATTCAACCTCGACCGGTGGTGGCAATTGAACCTACACTGTTGGCATCACTTGGCACTGCATGCCAGGTGCCCAACTGAAGTAACAAACCCCTCTCTTGGGACAGCATACCCTGGGCATCATGCAAGTAAGACAGTGGCTCACACCAGTGTTTGAAAGAAGAGTTGATTAGATTAGATTAGATTCCCTACGTCATGGAAACAGTGCCTTCTGCCCAACAAGCCCACACTGACCCTCCGAAGAGGAGCCCACCCAGACTCATTTTCCCTCCATTTCCCTCTGACTAATGCACCTAACACTACGGGTAATTTAGCTTGGCCAATTCACCCTGACCTGCACATCCTTGGACTGTGGGAGGAAACCGGAGCAAACCCGCGCAGACACGGAAAACATGCAAACTCCACACAAACGTTTGCCCCAGGCCGGAATCGGACCCGGGTCCCCTGGCGCTGTGGGGCAGCCGGGCTAACCACTGAGCCACCGTGCCACCTCAAGGCAGCAGGGATCTGGTGTCGGGGGAGAACGGGACTTACCACCGTGAAGTTCTCAGGACCACATTCCTCCATCCGGTACCGACAGTCCTTCAGCATGTCCTCCAACTGATGACTCGTCCGGTTGAACAACTCGTACATGCTGTAGGGGGCACCGCCATTCCTGACGGGGGGCGCCAGCTGGAATCCCGGATCCATGCCCTTGGTGTAGCCCATCAACGAGCCGGCCAAAGCCAAGTCCATGGATGTGATCTTGGAGCGCCGGAAGCGGTTGAAGTTGCAGAGGGTCACCGCCGGGAAGTACAGGAAGGGGCTGTCCATCTCGTCGAGAGCCGTGATGTGATGGTACTCCAGATAATACATGACCCGGTCCGTCACCTGGTACAGAAAGATGGCGAGGGAAGACAGGAACGCGCAGCCCCACAAGACTTGCCGGACACCACAACCTTCTTTCACAAAGATGTGGCCCATCCCATGCAGGTTGGAATTGGCAGCAAACTCAGCCAGGCTGACCCCAGTGGACTGGTGGTCTTCCGCATGGCTGTCCTCCTCAGAAAACTGATCAAACCTCTCCTCCCTTCTCCTCTCCTCTGCTTTCTCATCGTCGGCAGCGAAAGAAATTGTGCAAAAGATCTGGACTGGCATTCTGAATCCGACAGGAAGCTGCTGTTGTAGATTCCAAAATTTGTTTTTTTAAGAAAAAGTAGCAGTTCGTTTGCACAAATTTTTTAAAAAAAACGTTCTTCTTTCAAAATAAAGTGCAGATCTGAGGTAGAAAAATAGCTAAACTGACACAATACAATTCAAAAGGTAGAAAAAAAAGCATACATTCCATGCTGCAGAAAGTTAAGAAGGCAATGGATAGGAGCTCAAGCTGTCTCTGTTGTACAATAAGTGCCAGTCAGCTCCACTGAAGAAGTGCCGTGTGTGATCACATTGCCAGGCTGATGAGCAGACTCGGCCTGCTCAATAATTTATCAGGAGCCCGTCCCAACTAATGACAGGGAGGACTTTTGTCAGTGGTTCTGGGGCTGCTGCCTGATCACTGAGTCCTGATCCACCAGCCGATTGCAAGCACAGAAACTCTCATGACAACCTAGACCTCTGACGCACACTCTCTCTTTCTAAACAAGCACTGTGAGGCACTTCTTATCTTCCAGCTATTAGCAGCGAGAGAGAAAAAAAAGCAGCAGAGCAGGACGTGTTAAGAGAGAGAGAGAGAGAGAGCAAAAGCGAGTCTCTCATCGTTGTTCCCACTCTTCTCTGCCTCGCTCAAAATAGCCTCAGTGAAAGAGTTCAATCTTTTTAATGAGTCAAAATTTGAACAGTGATGGATCAGCCTCTCACTGCAATTGAGATTTATTGTCCTGCAATTGACTAATTTGACGGCCTTTTCACTGGTGGGTGGGGGGGACAGTGGGTTTTGAGTAATGAGCGCCCAAGTGCCAAGATCAAGCATATTAAAGAAACTTTATTGAAAGCAGCAGCTCAACCGAGTGTTAGCAACAATTGAAGTGCCGCATTTGATTTATACGGAGCTGTCAGCATCAATTACAAACTCACACACGCCAGGGGAGGCTCAGCCCGCAACACGGGAGTTCCAATCCAAAACCTGCTCCAAACGGAAAGTTCAGCCCAGAGTTTCCAACAACATTTAAACAGCCACAAAAGCAGCACCTTCCTCACCTACACAGCAGGCATGCAGCTGCTCTACCAACACCGCCACCCCCACATCCCCCCCCCCCCCCCCCCCCAAACCCCGGATCGCACAGCTTAACCCTGAACAGGCCGAATGTCTCGTCCTCAAGCAGAAATCGTGGCTGCATTGAAATGGCGCCACCTGTGGGACAGCCTGCGGATCGGCCATTGCGCTCAGGAGCCACGATGGACTTCGGAGTTATTTCAGAACCTGGAGAGGAAGCAAGTGGATTGCGGAGTTGAGAGGGGGTTGGCTTATGAGGGGAGACTGAGTAGACTGGGACTATGTTCATTGGAATTCATAAGACTGAGGGGGGGGAATCTTATAGAAACATATAAAATTATGAAGGGAATAGATAAGATAGAGATAGCGAGGATGTTTCCACTGGTGGGTGAAACTAGGACAAGAGGGTGTAACCTCAAGGTTAGAGGGAGCAGATTGAGGACTGAATTGAGAAGGAACTTCTACACCCAGAGGGTTGTGAGTCTATGGAATTCCTTGCCCAGTGAAGTAGTTGACGCTACTTCAGTAAATGACTTTTTTAAAATAAGCTGAGGCTACGATAAGATCAGCCATGATCTTGGTGAATGGTGGAGCGGGCTCAAAGGGCTGGATGGCCTACTCCTGCTCCTTATTCTTATGTTCTTATGTCATCCTTGATCCTGACAGATTGCAAACAACGTGCTTTGGAAATATAGAATACAGCAGTAGGCCATTCGGCCCGACGAGCCTCTTTCCCCAGTCAACCTGATCCTGGCTGATCATTCAACTGTTCCCACTTTCTCCCCAACACCCTTTGATCCCTGCAGCCCTAAGAACTATAGCTAATTCCTTCTTGGTAACCTTCAAGGGGAGGAGATTCACTAGGTTGATTCCGGAGTTGATTCCGAGTTGCCTGATGAGGAGAGATCGTGTAGACTGGGATTATATGCATTGGAATTGAGAAGAATGAAGGGGGGGGGAATCTCATAGAGACAGATCAAATGATGAAGGGAATAGATCCGATCAAAGCAGGTAGGTTGTTCCCATTGGTGGGGCATACCGTCAAAATAAAGGGGAGCAGGTTTAGGACTGAGTTAGGGAGGAACTTCTTCACCCAAAGGGTTGTGAGTCTGTGGAATTCCCTGCGCAGTGAAGCTGTTGAGGCGACCTCACTGAACGGTTTTCAGATGAAGATAGATTTGTGAACAGGGAAGGAGTTAAGGGTTACAGTGAAAGGGTGGGTAAGTTGAACTGACCATGATCTTAGTGAATGGTGGAGGGGGCTGGTGGGGGTCAGATGGCTTACTCCTGCTCCTGTAATGGTTAGGCCTCAACCTGTTTCCTGTGGCAAAGAATTTCACAGGCTCGCCACTCTCTGGGCAAAAAAAACATTCGCCTCATCTCAGTCCTAAATGACCTTTACCCTTAGCTGGTGACCCCCGGTTCAGGATTCCCTGGCCAACGGTAACATCCTCCCTGCATTTACTCTTCCTATTATAATACAACCAGAAATATTGACTCGATTTCTCTTCCCACAGATGACACTGTTAATTGTTTTGAGATTCCCACCCACCTTGCCCTCAGTTCCTGCATGGCTGCTGGTTCCGACAGGACTGACCTGCAGGAAAACTCGGAACTTTTGACAGGGAAGCGAGAAAGGGATAGAAAATGTGGAAATATAGACACATGATCTTAAAGAAATAGGTGCTTCTTCCTTACTGGAGCAGTCAACCAGACTATGTTGCAAAGAAGGGGGTGACACTAGCGTCCAACAGTGCACTGTTAAGTGCAAGAAGGGTCATCTTCTGATTTAATGAATGGTTTCATGTGGAATTTACAGGAGAGAAACAGGCCATTTGGCCCAATTGGTCCAGGACAGCGCTTATGTCCCACATGAGATCCTTCCAACTCAAGTGACCATAACCTCCCACAACAAGGGCGGCACAGTGGCTCAGTGGTTAGCACTGCTGCCTCAGGGTCCCAGGTTCGATTCCAGCCTCGGGTGACTGTCTGTGTGGAGTTTGCACATTCTCCCCGTGTCTGCGTGAGTTTCCTCCGGGTGCTCCGGTTTCCTCCCACAGTCCAAAGATGTGCAGGTCAGGTGAATTGGCCATGTTAAATTGCCCATAGTGCATTAGTCAGAGGGGAAATGGGTCTGGGTGGGTTAATCTTCGGAGGGTCGGTGTGGACTGGTTGGGCCGAAGGGCCTGTTTCCATACTGTATGGAATCTAATCTAAAAAAAACAGCTTTCAGGATCATGAATCTATGTTACACTTTCTCCACATTCAGTTTCATGCTCTCTTGCTGAGTCCCACGTCCCACTGCCCGCTGCCCAACATAATCAGGTATCTGCTCAGCTGTCACTGATGTCAATGATCGGCAGTCAAAATATAAAAAAGGTCACAGCTTGAAAACACATTGCAGTTGTTGGAAGTTGGAACAAAGATAGAAATGGCAACAGGTCAGGGAGACAGAGAGTTAGGATCGATGGCCTGTACTCAGAACTCTCATGAAAAGGTCACTGAACCCGAAACGTTAACTCTGTGTTTTTCTCTCTGCAGATGCTGCCAGACCTGCTGAGTTTCTCCAGTCACTTCTGTTTTCCTTTCTGATGGAAAGGTCACTGAACCCAAAACATTAACTCTGTTTCTCTCTCTCTCTCTCTCTCTCTCTCTCCACAGATGCTGCTGAGTTTCTCCAGCAATTCCTGTTTACAATTTGACATAGTCTCCTATTCCGTTCTCCCTCACGTACTTACCTGGCATCTCTTTAAATACTACTCGCATTAACTATTCCCTGTGGTAGCAAATTCTATATTCCCACCACTCTCCGAGTAAAGAGGTTTCTTCTGAACTGAATGCTAATTTAATAGTGGTTAATTTAAGCCGATGCTAATTCATTTTGGTGGTCAATGGTTTGTTCTCTCTCAAGAGCAGAAAGCTGCCTCTATGTTTGCCCTGACAAATCCCTTGATAACTTTAGAGACCTCTTTTGCATCATCCTCTGAGCCTTGTCCATCCTAAAGGATCTTGCCGGGTATGGAAGGTTTGAATTATAAGGACAGATTAGATTAGATTAGATTCCCTACGGTGTGGAAACAGGCCCTTCGGCCCAACCAGTCCATACCGACCCTCTGAAGAGTAACCCACCCAGATCCATTTCCTTCCGATGAATGCACCTAACACTACGGGCAATTTAGCATGGTCAAATCACCTAATTTGCACATCGTTGGACAAGCTGGGACTTTTTTTCACTGGAGTGCAGGAGGTTGAGAGGCACCTTTATAGAGATTTATAAAATCATGAGGGGTATAAACCGAGTTATTGCCAGTTGTCATTTTCCTAGGATGGGAGATATCAAGACTTGGGAGCACATTTTTAAGATGAGAGGAGAGAGATTTTGCAAAAGACATGAGGGGCAATTTTTTTACACAGCAGGTGGTTCATGTGTGGAACGAATTTCCTGAGGAAGTGGTGGATGTGGATACATCTACAATGTTAAAAAGACATTTGGATAAGGACATGAAGAGGAAAGGTTTGGAGGGATATGGGCCAGGAGCAGGCAGGTGGGACTAGTTTAGTTTGGGGATTATGGTCAGCATGGACTGGTTGGGCCAAAGGGTCTGTTTCTGTGTTGTATGACTCTAAAGTGCCAGCCTATTTGGTCTTCCCTGACATAACCTTCTCAGTTCCAAGATCATGAATTTACAGTACACCTTCTCCACATTCAGTTTAATGTTCTCATGGTGAGTCCCACGGCCCACTGCCCAACACAATCAGGTATCTGCTCAGCTGTCAGTGAAGCCAATGATTGGCAGTCAAAATAAAGGCGGTCACAGCTTGAAAATGGCGCGAGCTAAACAGGACACAACTGTAAACAGAGAGAAAAGGGACAGTGAACATGAGTGAATTTGACCTCTGTGTCACTCCGAGTATAAGAACATAAGAACTAGGAGCAGGAGGAGGCTCTTCAGCCCCTTGCAACTACGCCCCCATTCAACAGGATCATGGCTGATCTACCTTAACACCACCTTCCTGCCTTATCTCGATATCACTCAGTTTCCTCAGTGGCTAAAACCTCTGAGTCTTAAATGTATTTAACGATGGAGCAGCAGTGATCCTCTGGGCACGAGAATTCCAAAGACTCACAACCCTCCGCAAAGACTCCTCTCTTTCGGTCCCTAATCACGAGGTCGTGACCCCTGTGTTCTAGATAGTCCAGGCAGCAGGAGCAACTTGCTTTGTCAAGGACCACCTCCACCTCCCCCCTCCTACCCCGCACCTCCCCCCCCCCACTTCCCGAAGGACATCGTGCAACTCAGTGAGGTCACTTGGAAAGCTCAATAACATGTCAAACCATGGGGGCTCAGTGGTTAGCACTGCTGCCTCACAGCGCCAGGGACCTGGTTTGATTCCAGCCTCAGGTGACTGTCTGTGTGACAGTGTCTGGTTTCCTCCTACAGTCCAAAGATGAGCAGGTTAGGATGAATTGGCCATGCTAAGTTGCCCATAGTGTCCAGGGATGTGTAGGTTAGGTGCATTTGACAGGGTGGGTTACTTTTTGGAGGGTCAGTGTGGATTTGTTGGGGTCGAAGGGCCTGTTTCTACACTGTGGGGATTCTATGAAGTCGAACTGAACCGAAAGAGGACTTGCATTTGTGTAGCGCCTGCCATGACTGTCGGCTGCCTCCAAAAGCACTTCACGGGCGATGAAGCACTTTAACGCTGTTGTGACGTAGGAAGCACAGCTGTCAATTCACACTCCCACAGGTGCGGGCTAATCCGGTTCTTTGGAAGTTGACTGAGAGGTCAAACATCATCACAGAGAAAAATGCCCCTATTCTTCTTTGCCACGCACCAGAGCGCGTGGAGAGGGCCTTGGGTTGATGTGTCAACTAAAAGGCAGCACCTCCCTCAGTACTGCGCTGGAGTCTCAGCCTGGAGCAGGGCTTGAATCCATTAGAATGCCCCAAACAGTGCCCCCTCCTGGATTGGAGAACACACGCAGACGTCAAGTCAACTTTGTCCTCCTGAAGTCAAAACAGTCCAGATAGACGTGGCCACCAGAAAGATGGATAATTGGACCCAGTGAGAGTCGACACTTCCAGCACAGGAATGGGACAGCAAATTGGAAAAAGAACAGCGGAAGAGAAGTGAAAAGAGATGACACGGTATTTAATCAAATTCCCTTGTTTCCTTTCTCTGAACAGCAGATAAATTGGCCCACATTAAGTAAATCCACAAGGACAAAGTAAACAAGATAACATTTGATAGATGACTGATGTTAACAAAGTTCTGGGCTCTGCTGCACAGGAGATGTAGATCAGCAGAAAAAGGCAAGTGATCAGGACTTTTGGAATGGAAAATTGGGGGTGGGAAGTTCAAAGGAGGGACGTGGCTTCCTCTGTCCAGGGTGAAGCAACATAAGCAGATTTGGAGCATTAACCCTGGCAGGATATTGGGGTATCTGATTTCTTGTTCGATTCGGTGTTTTCAGGTAACCTGAGACAGCTATTGTTAACAGACGATATGATGAATCATGGAAAAACAAGAACAGGACTGCGCAATCAATGCTGCGCAAAACTCATGGCAGAACACTGATGAAAAGTTGCAATGCTTCTTCACAGTTTGAGGGTAACTTGTCTGGTTTGGCCATCCAGTGTTGCCCGGCAACGAAAAGGGCCGCTGACTCTTCGAGTCAAGGCCTCACACTTTGAGGCCCACAAAGTCGGCATATTTCTTCATTGTTGAGGCTTTCATGCTGTTCAAATCGACATCCTACCTTCTCAAGGACAATTCGGGATGGGGAAAAGGTCCTGGCCTTGCCAGCAATGGTCATCCCCCACAAAGGGCAAAGAACAGAGTCACAGAGATAGAGTCAGACAGCACGGAAACAGACCCTTTGGTCCAACTTGTCCATGCCGACCAGATATCCCTAACCTAATCTAGTCCCATTTGCCAGCACTTGGCCCATATCCCTCCAAAACCTTCCTATTCATATACTCATCCAGAAGCCTTTTAAATGTTGTCATTGTACCAGCCTCCACCACTTCCTCTGGCAGCTCATGCCATACACGTACCACCCTCTGTGTGAAAACGTT
Source organism: Chiloscyllium punctatum (assembly GCF_047496795.1). Taxonomy (NCBI): domain Eukaryota; kingdom Metazoa; phylum Chordata; class Chondrichthyes; order Orectolobiformes; family Hemiscylliidae; genus Chiloscyllium; species Chiloscyllium punctatum. The sequence goes on along the minus strand of NC_092791.1, from coordinate 27,965,488 downwards.
GCCCCTTAGGTCCCTTTCCCATCTCACCTTAAACCTATGCCCTCGAGTTTTGGAATATTTTATGATTGTCACTTCAACCCACTTCAACCCCATCATCCTCAACCCTCACCATCCTCACCATCCTCACCCCCTCATCCCCCTTCCGCCTCACCATCCCCACCCCCTCATCCCCCCTTCCCCCTCACCATACCCACACCCTCATCCCCTCTAACCATCCCCACCCTTTATCCACCCCTTCCCCCTCACCATCCCCACCCCCTCATCCCCCCTTCCCCCTCACTATCCCCACCCCCTCATCCCCCCTTCCCACTCCCCATCCCCACCCCCTCATCCCCTTCCCCCTCACCATCCCCACCCCCTCACCCCCCTTACCCCTCACCACCCTCACCCCCTCATCCCCCCTTCCCCATCACCATCCTTACCCCCACATCCCCCTTCCCCCTCACCATCCCCACCCCCCACCCCCCCTTACCCCTCACCATCCCCACCCCCTCACCCCCCTTACCCCTCACCCCCTCATCCCCCCTTCCCCATCACCATCCTTACCCCCACATCCCCCTTCCCCCTCACCATCCCCACCCCCTCACCCCCCTTACCCCTCACCATCCCCACCCCCTCACCCCCCTTACCCCTCACCACCCTCACCCCCTCATCCCCCCTTCCCCATCACCATCCTTACCCCCACATCCCCCTTCCCCCTCACCAACCTCACCCCCTCACCATCCCAACCCCTTCATCACCCCCTTCCCCCTCGCCATCCTCACCCCCTCACCATCCCAACCCCCTCATCAACCCCTTCCCCCTCACCATCCTCACCCCCTCACCATCCCCACCCCTTCATCACCCCCTTCCCCCTCGCCATCCTCACCCCCTCACCATCCCAACCCCCTTCATCACCCCCTTCCCCCTCGCCATCCTCACCCCCTCACCATCCCCACCCCCTCATCACCCCCTTCCCCCTCACCATTCCCACACCCTCATCCCCCCTCACCATTCCCACCCCCTTCCCCCTCACCATCCCCACCCCCTCATCACCCCCTTCCCCCTCACCATCCCCACCCCCTCATCCCCCCTTCCCCCTCACCATACCCACACCCTCATCCCCTCTAACCATCTCCACCCCTTCATCCACCCCTTCACCATTCCCACCCCCTCATTCCCCCTCACAATCCCCACCCCCTCATCGCCCCCTTCCCCCTCACCATTCCCACCCCTCCATCCCCCTTCCCCCTTCCCCCTCACCATCCCCACTCCCTCATCACCCTCTTCCCCCCTCATCATCCCCACCCCCTCATCACCCCCTCACCATCCCCGTCCCCACCCCCTCATCCCTTCCTCATCATCCCCACCCCCTCATCACCCCCTCACCATCCCCACACCATCATCACCCCCTTCCCCCTCATCACCCCCTTCCCCCTCATCACCCCCTTCCCCCTCACCATCCCCACCCCCTCATCACCCCCTTCCCCCTCATCATCCCCACCCCCTCATCACCCCCTTCCCCCTCACCATCCCCACCCCCTCAACCACCCCTCCCCCTCACCATCCCCGCCCTCTCACCATCCCCGCCCTCTCACCATCCCCGCCCCTTCATCCCCCCCCCCCCCCCCCCCCCCCCCCCCCCCCCCCCCCCCCCCCCCCCCCCCCCCCCCCCCCCCCCTCCCCCCCCCCCCCCCCCCCCCCCCCCCCCCCCCCCCCCCCCCCCCCCCCCCCTCACCATCCCCGCCCCTTCATCCCCCCTTCCCCCTCACCATTCCCACCCCCTCATCCCCCCTCACCATCCCCGCCCCTTCATCCCCCCTTCCCCCTCACCATTCCCACCCCCTCATCCCCCCTCACCATCCCCGCCCCTTCATCCCCCCTTCCCCCTCACCATCCCCACCCCCTCATCATCCCCTTCCCCCTCACCATCCCCACCCCCTCATCCCCCCTCACCATTCCCACCCCCTCATCCCCCCTCACCATCCCCGCCCCTTCATCCCCCCTTCCCCCTCACCATTCCCAACCCCTCATCCCCCCTCACCATCCCCACCCCCTCATCACCCCCTTCCCCCTCACCATCCCCACCCCCTCATCCCCCCTCACCATCCCCACCCCCTCATCACCCCCTTCCCCCTCACCATCCCCACCCCCTCATCGCCCCCTTCTCCCTCACCATTTCCACCCCCTCATCCCCCCTCACCACCCCCACCCCTCATCCCCCCTTCCCCCTCACCATCCCCACACCCTCATCGCCCCCTCACCATCCCCACACCCTCATCGCCCCCTCACCATCCCCACACCCTCATCGCCCCCTCACCATCCCCACACCCTCATCGCCCCCTCACCATCCCCACCCCCTCATCGCCCCCTCACCATCCCCACCCCCTCATCGCCCCTTTCCCTTCACAGTCCCCACCCCCTCATCGCCCCTCACAGTCCCCACACCCTCATCGCCCCCTCACAATCCCCACCCCCTCATCACTCCCTTTCCCCCCTGTCCTCACCCCCATCAACCCCTTTCCCCTTACCACCCCCACCCCCTCATCTTTCCCTCCCCAACCCCCCTCCATGTCCTCACCCCCCCATCGCCCCATCCTCACTCACCATCCCCACCCCCTCATCAACCCCTTCCCCCTCACCATTCCCACCCCCTCGTCTCTCCTTTCCCCTCACTATCCTCACCCCCTCACCATCCCCACCCCCTCATCAACCCCTTCCCCCTCACCATCCCGACCCTTTCATTCACCCCTCCCCCTCACCATCCCCACCCCCTCATCACCCCCTTCCCCCTCACCATACCCACCCCCTCATCCCCCCCTCACCATCCCCACACCATCATCACCCCTTCACCATCCCCATCCCCTCACCCCCCCTCACCAACCCCACCCCATTATCCCCTCATCATCATCCCCACCCCCTCATTGCCCCCTCACCATCCCCAAACCCTCATTGCTCATCGCCCCCTTTCCCTTCACAGTCCCCACCCCCTCATCACCCCCTCACCATCCCCACACCCTCATCGCCCCTCACAATCCCCACCCCCTCATTGCCCCCTCACCATCCCTACCCCCTCATTGCCCCCTCACCATCCCCACCCCCTCATCGCCCCCTCACCATCCCCACCCCCTCATCGCCCCTTTCCCTTCACAGTCCCCACCCCCTCATCGCCCCCTCACAATCCCCACCCCCTCATCACTCCCTTTCCCCCCTGTCCTCACCCCCATCAACCCCTTCCCCCTTACCACCCCCACCCCCTCATCTTTCCCTCCCCCACCCCCCCTCCCTGTCCTCACTCCCCCATCGCCTCATCCTCGCTCACCATCCTCACCCCCTCATCAGCCCAGGAAAAAGATCTTGTTTTTTCACAACACCCTTCCCCTAGCAGGGAGACCGGAATTGAATGCAGTATTCCAAAAGTGATCTGAGTATTGTCCTAGTTTGGTCCAAAGCATGGAGTTGATGCAGTCCTCGATCAGACTGGAGAAAGTGAACAAATAATGGAACAGGATCGATGAGCTCACTGCGGGTATTCTGTTTGCTAAATACACCCTCATAAAGTCGTGATGTGGGGAGTTGAATTGGAATGGGCAAAGTTCAAAATCACACAACACCAGGCTATTGTCTGACAGGTTCATTTGGAAGCACTAGCTTTCCGAGCGCTGCTGCTTCTGCAGGTAGCTGTCCCCACCCCTATCCTGGCCCCCACTCAGAGTGACACGTTCTGGCCCCCTGGCTTGTCAGAGGGTGACCCTAATCCAGGCTGTGGTACCTGTCAAATCGGGAAAGGTAATATCAGTGGGATGAATCGATGCCCTCTGTGTGCCACCCATATGACCACCCATGGTTCCCTCAGGATTTGGAAGAGCTCGGATTCCTCGCTTGAGCTACTAGTCAGGTCATGACCATGTGCAGCTTTGGAACGTACTGATGCTGAGAACACAACTTCATTAACCAGCCTCAGTTAACAAGGAATCGGACATGCTGTTCGGTTCAGGACGCTTGTTAGGAGCTCACCCGCTTAGCTTTCTCGCACAGGAAAATTGACAAAAAAAGAGTCCACCATCAATTTTTTTCTGTCATATGAACCTGTCAAATTGATGAACCGTACTTCTTTTCAGCTGACTGCAATGATTGAATGAAATTTTAAAAAAACATAAAATATTCCATGGTTTGCTTTACAAGAATATAATGTAGAGCAAGGGCTTCACAAAAGGAAGCTGAATGCTTCATCAATGCCCCTTCATCATCTGCTCTGATAAATGGCTGGCTTCTCACCCAGCAAGGAGCATCAGCCTTCATATTCATTCTCTGGCATCAGCCCATGTCGACATTTCGGTCAAGAACACACCACAGCACCTCTATTCCGTCCACAAAGACTCTCCCCAACTTTTACAGACGTACCACAGAAATCATCCCATCAGGATGTCACACAGCTTGGTACGGCAACTGCTCTGCCCAGGGCTGTAACAAACTACAGAGAGTTGTGAACACAGCCCAGTCCATCACCCAAACCAACCTTCCATCCATTGGCTCCATCTACACTTCCCACTGCCTCGGGAAGGCAGCAACATCTTCAAAGACTTCTTCCCCCCTGAGTAGACAGGCAGGAGGCTGGAAGAACACAGCAAGCCAGGCAGCAGCAGGAGGTGGAGATGTCAATGTTTCAGGTTAACCTTTCTTCAGGACCAGCCGAGGTTGTACTCTTTTCCAGCCGCTGCTGGTGGGCAGAAGGTAAAAGTTTGAACAGTCGATGAATAGCCAGGGGTATTCGATTAGCTTCCCTACCTAGTGTGAAAACAGGCCCTGCGGCCCAACCAGTCCACACCGACCCTCTGAAGGGCAACCCACCCAGACCCATTTCCTTCTGATTAATTCACCTAACCCGATGGGTAATTTAGCATGGCCGATTTACCTGACCTGCACAACTTTGGGCTGTAGGAGGAAACCCACGCAGAGGGAATGTGCAAACTCCACACAGACAGTCGCCTGAGGCTGGAATCGAACCTGGGTCCCTGGTGCTGTGAGGCAGCAGTGCTAACCACTGAGCCACCCTGCCACCCCTTTAGTAAAGCCGATAGGCCATGGGCACCCGCTGCAGGATAATGCCTCCATGAGTTACTTGTCGCTAAAATGGGCCAGTTGGCATATTAACCAGCAGGCATGGCCCTGGTCCATGGGGCAGTCAGTCTGCCCACTGTCTTGTGGTATGCAAGGTACCCATCGGGCAGCCAGCTTGGTTGCCAGGGAGTGTAGGCACCCAAACCCCATTCACCCACTGCAGCCTCACCCAGCGTGTCTCAGATTGGGCTCTGGCTGCCACTTCAGGTTTGATCTCCTGCTTGGCTGCCTTTTACCCTCCCACCAGCTGAAACTGTGCCCACTTGCTGGGCAAAAGGTTCAGGCATTTCATTGTCCCCAAAGGCTTCCAATTGGGTGGCTGCTTCTGTCAGGTTGCTGTAACCCCAGCTGTGCAGCAGTGATTTATTGGGCAGAGAGGTTGTGAATTAGGTTATACGGTGTAATAACTGATAGAAGAGACAGATTGCTTCATAATAAAACACTATCGAGAGTCTCACAGCCAATCTCTTTAAATCTCCACACAACAAAGCTGCCCTCCCTTACTGTGTCTAGCCCTCAGTGCTTCCCAGCATTTGACAACGAACCTCTGCTTTCTCAGTCAATTCTCCAGTCCATACCTCTCATTGCACGTTTGTTTTAAACCACGTGTGATGTTGCAAGTCTGTCCTTTTCACACTCTCTCCTCCTGCTCTGAGTTGCTTTGACATGTCTCCCAAAGTACACGACCAATCGCACCCACACGATTCAGGAAAGCTGACTAAAAAAAAAACCGAAAGGACTGCGGGTGCTGTAAATCAGAAACAAACGCAGAAATGGCTGGAAAAGCTCAGCAGGTCTGGCAGCATCCGTGAAGAGAGAAATCAGAGTTAACCCTGAACAGGGTCGCCCGACCCATAGCGTTAGCTCTGATTTCTCGCTTCACGGATGCTGCCAGACCTGCTGAGCTTTTCCAGCCATTTCTGCTTAAAGCGAAGTCACATGACATCGCAAAGCCTGAGGCCTCCTCACTTCCAATGCCTTATTTGCCACAACTGGGATTTCCAACATTATTTGAGTTGCTCTTTTCTAATGTTACCCTGTGGAGGAAAAGCTGCATAGGATGGAATGGAGCCCAAATACCGAGAAAGAGGTTGGCCAATGAGGAAGTAGAAAGTATTAGTAATGAGTTCACCTCAAACTCTGGGGGTGTACCACTTTAAGAGAGCAGCAATCTAGCCTGGGAAAATGCTCCTCGTTGATTGGATGCACTAGCAGAGAATTAAGGGCGTACGCTTGGCTCAGCATACGCACCTCTGGATTACAGGAAAAGTTCCAATCAAAGACTTGAGCCGATAAGCTAGGCTGACACTCCTCTGCTGTACTGAGGGAGTGCTGTGCAATTGGAGGCACTGTTATAGAGTCATGGACATGTACAGCACAGAAACAGACCCTTTGGTCCAACCCGTCCATGCTGACCAGACATCCGAACCTAATCTAGTCCCATTCGCCAGCACTTGGCCCATATCCCTCTAAACCCTTCCTATTCATATACCCATCCAGATGCCTTTTAAATCTTGTAATTATACCCACCTCCACCACTTCCTCTGGCAGCTCATTCCACACACGCACCACCCTCTGTGTGAAAACGTTGCCCCTCAGATCCCTTTTATATCTTTCCCCTCTCACCCTAAACCTATGCCCTCTAGTTCTGGACTCCCCCACCCGAGGGGGGAAAAACCTTGGCTATTTACCCTATCCATGCCCCTCATGATTTTATAAACCTCTATAAGGTCACCCCTCAGCCTCCGATGCTCCAGGGAAAACAGCCTGTTCAGCCTCTCCCTGTAGCTCAAACCCTCCAACCCTGGCAACATCCTTGTAAATCTTTTCTGAACCCTTTCAAGTTTTACAACATCTTTCCTGTAGCAGGGAGACCAAAGCTGAATGTTGTATTCCAAAAGTGACCGAGTCAATATCCTGTACAGCCGCAACATGACCTCCCAACACCTGTACTCAATCCTCTGACCAATAGCCTTTCGATAGGTTGACAAATAAAAGCCACATTTTCTCTTTCAGGTGAACATAAAATATCACAGGACACGATTTCAATGGAGAGCAAAGCTCAAAACATTAACTCAGTTTCTCTCTCTCTCCTCAGATACAACCAGACCTGCTGAGTTTCTCCAGTCTTCTCTGTGTCTGTCTGAGATTTCCAGTATCTGCAGGGTTTTGCTTTGATTTGAAACTCAGGTCACACTCTGGGCTGTGGTGGACCTGTGTAGTGTTAGACATTGCACATTGTGTCTAGAGTGGTGCTGGAAAAACACAGCAGGCCAGGCAGCATCCGAGGAGCAGGAGAATCGACGTTTCAGGCATAAGCCCTTCAACAGGAAAGAAATAAGCCCTTCTTCTTCCTGAAGAAGGGCTTATGCCCAAAACGTTGATTCTCCTGCTCCTCGGATGCTGCCTGGCCTACTGTGTTTTTCCAGCACCACTCTAGACTCTGGTTTCCAGCATCTGCAGTCCTCACTTTCTCCTAATCGCACATTGTGTCTCAATGTCTTAATTCAAAATGTTTTAATCGTACGTTTTGTCTTTTCATATGTTCCCTTGCCACTACAATTCAGACAAATCTGCTACCAGCCCGTACACACCGAAAATGAAGCCTAACAATTCACTTACTTATTTCAGAATGGAATGGTTTGAGCAATTTCTTAATCATGCAGAAGGAGTACTTGGTGTCTATTTATTATTGTCACAACTTCATTTGGTCCCATTGGTTTGGACCTCATCCCAGTGCAGCAGCCTCCTGGCTGCGCAAACACAGACAGGGTGCTAACTTGGCCAAACAGCAAGGGATGCTGGGTACGTTGGCAACGTAAAGCTCTGAAGCCACAAAGCCCACAGCAGCCAGGTGCTAATGACATTAGCATCATGTACAAAGGCCACAGTTATCCTGGACGGACATGCCCCCAACAATTTATCTGCTCAATAAAGGACAGCCTGGTCCACAAAGAAACCATAAGACATAGGAGACATAGGCGGCACGGTGGCACAGTGGTTAGCACTGCTGCCTCACAGCGCCAGAGATCCGGGTTCAATTCCCGCCTCAGGCGACTCTCTGTGTGGAGTTTGCATGTTCTCCCCGTGTCTGCGTGGGTTTCCTCTGGGTGCTCCGGTTTCCTCCCACACTCCAAAGATGTGCTGGTCAGGTGAATTGGCCATGCTAAATTGCCTGTAGTGTTAGGTAGGGGTAGATGTAGGGGTAGGGGTATGGGTGGGTTGCGCTTCGGCGGGGCGGTGTGGACTTGTTGGGCCGAAGGGCCTGTTTCCACACTGTAAGTAAACTAACGCCATTCAGCCCATTGAGTCTGCTCTGCGATTCAATCATGGCTGATAGGTTTCTCAACCCTATTCTCCTGCTTTCTCCCCATAACCCTTGATCCCTTTGATACTCAAGAACCTATCTATCTCAGTCTTAAATATACTCAATGACCTGAACTTCCGTGGCAATGAATTCCCCAGATTCCCCAATCTCTGAGTGAAGAAGTTTCTCCTTATCTCCATTCTAAAAGGTCTTCCCTTTACTCTGAGGCTCTGCCTTCAGGTCCTCATCTCTTCCTACCAATCTTCCCAACATCCACTCTGTCTTATGGTACCTGTAGTGATTTGACCACTTCAGTATTTGTGGGGACACCTGGGCAAACACATTTGGAACACTCTGGTCAGAGTGGTTGAAATTGTTTTAAGGAGAGACGCCAACATGGAAAAGCCCCAGAAGGTGCATTCTTAATGCAAGCAAGCGAGTGGGAAATTCAGTAGCGACGCTTCAAGGTAGGCAGGAAGAGTCGGAGAGTCTGCTGATCAGCAGAAGGCAAGAGCAAGCCACTGCAGCAGTCTCTGGCCAGCGTGACCATGGAGCAGAAGCTGTGGTCACTGAAATGACTCTACAGACATCGGTGTCCCGTCACCCTTTATTTACACCCACCCAGCTCCCTCACAGCCAAAGTGAACCGAACCTGTGACCCTCCTGTCAGCCGGGACTCCCTGATTGGACCTGATTAACAGCCCCGACTCATATTCTCTGGTGTCCACTGGGCTGATCTCATTACAATCACTCCAGTCAGCACCGTTGTCTTTGGTTCTGGTACCTAGACAGAAAGGCCCAAGGTAAGTCATTATTCCTGCTAATGCGTAGGTGATATAATTGATGACTCAAACAGCCTTAGGCCATAGAAACATCAGAAGGGTTAGAATTTGAAGTGGTGGACACAGATTCAAGACTCACTTTCGAAAAGGAAGGAGATAACTACTTCAAGGAGCAGAACAAAAATAAAAACCACTGGGAGATGGGGAAAGGAAAGTAGACTGGGACTCACTCTTGGAAAGAGCCAGGGCAGACCAGATGGGCCGAGTGGCTGTAATATTTACGAATCCATGATGTCAGCCTGTTTGAACAATGCGCCGATGCCAGGGAAAGGTCCCAGAGATCACAGCACAGCCAGTAATGTCAGCGATGGCTTCACGTCAATGCCAAAGCTCTCCTGAGACGTTGGCACTGTTTCCCTCACTGACTAGGCCCCAGGCCTCCATTACAACCAACGGTGGGCTCACTGACTCAAAGCCAGTGACAATCATCGCAGCTTCACATTGTTCTGCTGAGGACAAGCACCTGGGGAAGCGATGGCCTTGCAGTATTATCACTGGGCTGCTCACCCAAAAGAGCCAGATAATGTTGTAAGGGCCTGTGTTTGAATCCCACCTGGGCAGGTGTGGAATTTGAATTCAATAAAAAATCTAGAATCTAATGATAAACAGGAGTCTTTCGAGGAAGGGAACTGCTGGTCTGGCCTATATGTGACTCCAGACCCACAGCAATGTGATTGACTCCCAGTGCTCTCTGGGGTAGGCAATAAATGCTGGCCTAGCCAGTGATTCCCTTGGGCAATTCTTTTAAAAAATGGAACAGGCAGCCATCGCAAGCAGGGCAACATCCCTGCTGGATGTTACAAGATAAATGCTATCTTGTTTGTAACTCTTCCTCATCAGATCGTATTGATTTGACAGAGCAGTTACAGTGTCACCTCCATTGGAGACGTTACAGTGAAGGGAATCGAGAACAGGGGAGCAGGAGAGTCTCAGAATATAGGAGCTCTCAGTTAGGACTGAGATGGGGGAAGAACGTCTCCGCTCAAAGGGCTGTGAGTCTGGGGAGTTCTCTGCCCCAAAGGGATGTTGAATAAATTAGACAGAGGAATCAAGGGATTAGCAGTGTGGATGGGAAAGTCAAGTCAAGTCAGAAGACCAGCCATGGTCATATTGAATGTAGACAGGCAGGAGGCTGGAAGAACCCAGCCAGCCAGGCAGCATCAGGAGGTGGGGAAGTCGATGTTTTGGGTGGAGCTCTCCTTCAGGACTGAAGAGGGGTTAATACCCGAAACGTCAACTTCTCCACCTCCCGATGCTGCCTGGCTGGCTGTGTTCTTCAAGCCTCCTGCCTGTCTACCTTGGATTCCAGGGCATCTGCAGGTTACTTTTTTGTCTCTAACCAACCATGGTCGTATTGAATGGCGGAGTTTCACAACATCTTTCCGATAGCAAGGAGACCAGAATTGCACGCAATATTCCAATAGTGGCCTAACCAATGTCCTGTACAGCCTCAACATGACCTCCCAACTCCTGTACTCAATACTCTGACCAATAAAGGAAAGCATACCAAACGCCTTCTTCACTCTCCTATCTACCTGTGACTCCACTTTCAAGGAGCTATGAACATGCACTCCAAGGTCTCTTTGTTCAGCAACACTCCCTAGGACCTTACCATTAAGTGTATAAGTCCTGCTAAGATTTGCTTTCCCAAAATGCAGCACCTCGCATTTATCTGAATTAAACTCCATCTGCCACTTCTCAGCCCATTGGCCCATCTGATCAAGATCCCGTGTGCCGGCTGTTTCTCGGTGTTAGCTCCTCCTTGGCTAACGGGCATTCCCCTGGGACGGGCACAAGCACTGGGAGTTGGCACTCTCAACATCTGCCCTCTGACCTTCCCACCAACTGCCGTTTCTGTGCAGGTCAGAGAAGGGGGGCCTCAGAGCGTACCGTTCGGCACAAACTCCCCATCTGCCCGTTGGCAGCCAAAAGGCAGCCACAGAAGTGGGAGGCCAGTTCCTATCGGGTGCCAATGATTGGAGCATTCGGAAGAAATCAAATGCAGGGGGTCCCTCACCATGCCTCCAGTCAGCGCCTCCGAATCTGATAACGCCAGGGCTTTGAATCAAGTACCTGCTCTGGGAATACACTGTGCGAATAATCTTCTGAGCGCGTAAACAAATCGAAATCAAAGTTACTCAAGTAAAGTCAAACTGGGCCAACATCACTTCTATTTCCCCTGTAGTAAAGCAAAATGCTTCATTTTTTTTCAACAAGACCAGGACTGTTACAAAAATTGTAGCTAACCGTGTTATGGGATTTAATTCATTAGAATTGCTTTTGACGTCTCTGTATTAGGCAAAGCAGCCTGGGGTGAGTACTCCTTTGAAATATGGCTGCTGTTATTTTATGAATTCATAATAAGAATTTATCAGGATCAAATCAAAACTTAATTGGATAAGTGACATTTACACCACGCTTTATAGATCTGGCTGCTATTTTTAGCTGTTTTGATTTAACTACAGGTGTCAGTGCTGTCTCCTGTACATTTTATCCACAGGATGCAGCAACACACATGAATCTTCAGAACACCTTCGAAATAATATCACATTCCTGTTAATTATGTTCTTAGCCATGATAAATACCAGAGCGACGCAAACATTTTCTGGTCCTCATGAGCTGTGCTATACATCAAGTGTTTAATGGAAGTCTCTTGCCGGCAGGATTTCAGACATGTTCAAAATTTGCCCCTTATCCTTTAATTGCCTTGCTTTCGCTGTTCTATTTGGGTCATTGCAGTCTGTGGTTTTCATTCCATGGTTTTCCGCTCAGAATGCAGAAGGATTACTGTCCATGCTCATTATATAGAATCCCTAATGCATGGAAACAGGCCCTCAGGCCCAACCCAGACCCATTCCCCGACATTTCCCCCTGACTCATGCACCTAATCCACACACCCCTGAACACCATGGGCAATTTCAGCACGGCCAATTCACCTGGCCTGCACATCTTTGGACTGTGGGAGGAAACCCACGCAGACGCGGGGAGAATGTGCAAACTCCACACAGACAGTTGCCTGAGGCGGGAATTGAACCTGGGACCCTGGCGCTGTGAGGCAGCACTGCTAACCACTGAGCCACCTTGCCACCCAAAGAGTTGGCCGTCCGAGTCACCAATGGTGGCACGCCAGTAGGCACAGATGCCAATCCCAGACAAATGTTCAGGAGGAGATGTGGTGGTAATGGCTTTGGACCAGCAGAATGTAATAAATCTGGAATTTAAATCTCAACTTCCCTGGCATCTGACACTTTTTTTTGTCTCTTCGAAAATCTGTCTGGTTCACTGATGCCCTTGAGGGAAGGGAATCTGCCGTCCGTACCCAGTCTGGCCTACTTGTGACTCCAGACCCTGCAGCAACGTGCCTGATTCTTAACCACCCTCCGAAATGACTGAGCAAGTCGCTCAGTTGAAGGGGCACTTAGGGACGGGGGACTATTGCTCATCTGGTGCTCATGTAGCATGAACAAAATGTTTCAAAACGTCAACATGGTGGCTCTGTGAGGATTGGGGCATGGGCTAACCATCCAGGGGGCAAAGGGATATCGGAAGGAGGAAGTCCGAAGGTGTGGTGAGGGAAAAGCTTGGGCCCCATTAAGAGCGGAATCGAGAGTGTGGTGCTGGAAAAGCACAGCCGGTCAGGCAACATCCAAGGAGCAGGAAAGTCGATGTTTCAGGCATAAGCCCCTCATCAGGAATGAGGCTGCCCATCAAGAACAGGTGAGCAACAGTTGTGTGTTATTGAGACAGGGGGGTTGAGAGAGAGACAGAGAGAGAAGAAACAAAGAGAAAGAGAGAAAGAAAGAGAGAGAAAGCAAGAAAGAGAGAAACAGAAAAAGAGAGAGAAATAGATGTACATACACCAACGAACAAATAAATAAATAGATGGGCCTGTGATGAGGTGGGTGGTAGTAATGACACTGTCAGGAGGAGAGAGGGAGATTCGCATGCTCCAGGATTGGAACCAAAGAAATTCCTCGCAAACTTGAAGAAGCAAAAGAAGAATCAGAGAACAAGAGTTGATGATCGACTCCAAATCCGAGGACTTGAATACACATGCCAGGCCGGGAAGACTGTCTTTCGGGTGACATGGCAACCCAGGGCCCTTCCTGCTCTCTCAGTTGTACATCAGAATAGTGCCGCGGGGGTTTTTACGGAGAGTCATTCTTGGCCGCATCACGAAGAACAAGCCATCTGCTCATTATTGCCTTGCTGTTTGTGGGACCGATTGACTGCTGTGTTGACTCCATTGCAAATAGTCCATTGGTTGCAAAGCACCATGGGATGCCCCGAGTCTACTTTCAAAGGAAGCACTTTCAAATCTCTTGACACTGTCACTGCACACTGCCAATGGGGCACTCTTCCCTGGATCTGTCCGTTGGGCATGATTGAGGGCAAGAAATCGCTTCCTGAGTTCTCTCAACCTTTCTCGCCCCTCCTAACACTCTATCCGAGTCCAAAGTTTGCAAGAATTGCTGAAACGTTGAAGAATTGCAATGGTGTAAGACATAAATTTGTGGACCTCGTGTCCATGTGTGTAAGTCACCTGAAACTCCAGAGCTCATCAGTCCACTAACTCACACCTTGTTCTCTCGCTAATTGATTTTCCAGCATCTTAGAACAGGTCCACACTGTTCTTCAGCTGCACACGATAAGGAACGCAGCACTAAAATTCCTGTCTCGTTTCCCTTCTGTCCCTCAAAGAGCTCCACTAATTGGGGCATGTTCCCCTCCTTCCCCGCCTGCAATTTCTCACAATTATCATTCCTTTTCAAACATTACAATTGAAGGTGATGAAACTGTGTCTTTTCACAATTCCCAACGGGTGCTCAGTCATTCAGTCGATTCAAAATTAGGGTCAGTGCATCATTTGGATATCAGGAAAATCGTGGCACATGGGGGTAAGGTGGGAAATGGGGTGGTGGTGGGAAATCATGCGATGTATGTTTTAACCCCACTCCCTCATTCTTATCCTTTCTGAGAAAAGACAAGAACATCCAGCCGATCAAAACTCGTGCTCAGAGCTCAGTGGGACTTTGCTGCATTTTGAATAACAGCTGGGCTCTCCATTTCCCTAACAATCTAAACATTCGTCAATCTCTGTGGTGACAAAAGCCCAAGGCTGACTGATTTCTTGGTGGTCTCTGTGACCTCGGGTCTGCCTTCCCTGCTTTATTCCAATGGAAGCCTGCTCGATTCCTTTCATGATCAAAGTGTTCACCAGAAAGCCATCGCACTAATCGTTTCAAACCAGCTTTCATTTTCTTATATTCTTAATAGAAATAACTCAATCTCCAGTTCCTTCACTTGAAGGAAGACCTCAAGGGCAAGGTGAATATTAATTGCAGCAGGCTTCTCTTTGTCTGCCTTTTCAAAAACATTATTTCTTACGA